>NC_036872.1:4637706-4675037 GCF_002910315.2 Salvelinus sp. IW2-2015
GATGGAATGTAAGGGTGTATGTTTCAGTCAACCACACCCTCCTCTTTGAATGGGTTATTGTAAAGATGAGCCCATTTTAATGCGGATACAGATCTATTTTACTCTTCTAACAGAGAGTCCTTATGATATCTCAGTCCAACAACCAGAGGACCATAAGGCCTGCTGACAGAGCAATCTCAAGGACTCCTTGAATCTTTTTTGTATTAATCATGGCGCATTTAGAAGGTGAGTTGAAATTACAATATACTGAATGCTATTTAAATCTAACTATTGTGAGGGAAAAATGATCTATTCACCTTATTTGTTGGCTATGTAACAATTATGTCCTTAATAACACTCATCCCGGATCCGGGAGCATCCTCATCAGTAAAAGCTGACTAGCATAGCCTAGCATAGCGCCACAAGTAAATAATAGCATATAAATATCATGAAATCACAAGTCCAATACAGCAAATGAAAAATAAACATCTTGTGAATCCAGCCTTCATTTCCGATTTTTTTAATGTTTTACAGCGAAAACACAATATGTATTTCTATTAGCTAACCACAATAGCAAAAGACTCAACCGCATATTTTCACAATTTTTCTACCGCATAGGTAGCTATCACAAAACCGACCAAATAGAGATATAATTAGTCACTAACCAAGAAACAACTTCATCAGATGACAGTCTTATAACATGTTATACAATAAATGTATGTTTTGTTCGAAAATGTGCATATTTGWGGTATAAATCATAGTTTTACATTGCYGCTACCATCAAAAATATCACCAAAGCAGCCAGAATAATTACAGAGAGCAACGTGAAATACCTAAATACTCATCATAAAACATTTATGACAAATACATGGTGTACAGCAAATGAATGATAAACATCTTGTGAATCCAGCCAATATTTCAGATTTTTTAAGTGTTTTACAGCGAAAACACAATATAGCATTATATTAGCTTACCACAATAGCCAAACACACAACCACATTTATTCACCGCATAGATAGCATTCGCAAAAACCAGCAAAAGATATAAAATTAATCACTAACCTTGACCAACTTCATCAGATGACAGTCTTATAACATCAGGTTATACAATACACTTATGTTTTGTTCGAAAATGTGCATATTTAGAGCTGCAAACCGTGGTTATACATTGTGAATATGTAGCATCGATTCACCAGAATGTCCGGAGCTATTTTGGACACTCACCTAATCTGACCAAAGAACTCATCATAAACTTTACTAAAAAATACATGTTGTACAGCAAATGAAAGATACACTGGTTCTTAATGCAACCGCCGTGTAGGATTTTTTTAAATAACTTTACCATAACAAACAGCTTGCGTTATTGCGAAACAGCGCCCGCCAAAACGGCAGAGAATAGGAATGAACATTTTCCACAGAAATATGAAATAACATCATAAATTGTTCTTACTTTTGCTGAGCTTCCATCAGAATCTTGTACAAGGAGTCCTAGGTGCAGAATAAATCGTGGTTTGGTTTTAGAATGTCCTTTTCTCCTGTCGAATTAGCAACCTTAGCTAGCCATGTGGCGCGAACATGCCCATCTTCTCTTGACGCAAAGAACGTTAAATTCCAAAACTCCCAATAAACGTTGAATAAACTGACACAACTCGGTTGAAAATAACTACTTTATGACTTTGTCACATCTATCAAATAAAATCAGAGCCGGAGATATCCGCCGTGTATACCGAACGCTTTTCAGAAGCCAATGTCGATGTACTTCGCGCGCCAGAGAAGACAAAGAAATTTCCAGACCTGCCACTCCAAAAGCTCTCCTTCGACCTCAGATCAAGCTAGACACCCCATTCCACCTTCCACTGCCTGTTGACATCTAGTGGAAGGCGTATGAAGTGCATGCATATCGATACATATTAGGCAATTGAATAGGCAGGCCCTGGAACAGAGCATCTTTTTCAAATTTTTCACTTCCTGTATGGAAGTTTGCTGCAAAATGAGTTCTGTTTTACTCACAGATATAATTCAAACAGTTTTAGAAACTTGAGTGTTTTCTATCCAATAGTAATAATAATATGCATATTGTACGATCTAGAATAGAGTACGAGGCAGTTTAATTTGGGCACGATATTTTCCAAAGTGAAAACAGCGCCCCCCTATTGACAAGAAGTTAAATGAACAGTAAGATATTTCTTTCCTGCTAATGCTGTGTTTTATGGTGTCCACTCTAGCACCCTGCGGCTAGTCTGGGTGTTGAGGACATGGGTTCTACTAAAGATAGCTTGAAGCTGACAATTGACTTGTGTTTGTGATAAAAACCTAAAAGCTAGCATTCTATAGACAAGATGTGGTTTATATTCATATATTTATTATAAATTAATGTTTTTAAAAGTGTATTATATAAAAATTATATATTATATAACGAAGGAGAGGTTCTGTTGATTATTCTATTTCAATAAAATATAAAAAACAGTAGGATAAATATGTGTTCTAAGACAACTTGAGACATGCAAAGCAAAGATCTACTCAAGAGTGGAACACTAGCTTCACCTAGTGGATGTTCAGTTACATAATCACTATGTCCAAAATATCTGTCAATGTATAATGTTTCTTCAAATATTACATTTTATATATATATATACATATATTTGGTTTCTACAGACATTTTAAGACTGGATGACATACAATTTTCAGGTAATTAATATTATTACTATATTGTATTTTGTGTCAAATGTATGTATTTCAAAATTCAAAAGGCACTCGCACTTCTGAGCAATCTTATTTGCAGGTGCATGGCAACAATTGAACAAGATGAAGGAAAAAGGAAACCGCACACTGCTCTTGAGAGTATCACTGATATTTAATAAGCTTACGTATCGGCCTCACGGTTTTCGTCAGAGATTTTGTGATTTTTTAAAATTTGCACCCTTATATAGACCTAGCCCCACCCACATCGAAGAGGGTTGGAGGCAAAGGAAAAACAAATAAGTGCTACCAAATATAACAATATGCATTTCATAAATATTACAAAAGTGTATAAATAAGGCGTATTGAACACGTCTGTAAAACCTCAATGAGGACATAGCAAGTTTTCATTAGTCATTGGGTACATCGTACGAAAAAAGTCAGAGTAATCTACAATAGGCACGTTTCATGTTCAAATTCACAACATAACATACATAGGCATTTCATCATTAAGTCCTTTCGGAAATAATGTCTGGAGTGTGAAAATCCCAAAACATTCTCTTTCACTCAGAGTATTATTAATATCTCCTCCCCTGTCTGATATCTTAACTTTCTCTATGCCACAAAATCTAAAGGTGGAAATGTCATCCTTCAGGTCATTGAAATGTACAACGACTGGATAATCCCTGTCGTTTCTCCTGATTGAACTTTTATGTTCACTGATTCTCTGTTTGAGAGGACGAGAGGTTTTACCTCCATAGCAGAGCCCACATGGACATTTAATCATGTAAATAACATTTATTTTACCTTTAATAACATGGGTGGTGGAACACGTAATAATGTCATTTATTTGGAACTGTTTTCCTGTATGTGGGTGGCAGAAATATTCACACTTCATCATATTGTTGCGCTGTTCGCATCCTCTGCATTTATAGCTACCATTTGGAAGAGGGCGTAAAAGAGCCTGGCTGATTTTATTTTTGTGGCTGGCAGTTGGCATCACCAATTTATCGCGTAAATTGCGACCTCTCCTATAACACAATAAGTGGTGGATATTTAAATTCAGCGGCAAAGGTAGGTCCGGATAAAATGCCAGTGTTTCTTGACCACACCTCCCACTTTGCTAATTCAAAGTATATGTGGTTGTGAACATTACGGAGTGTTCTTTAGCAGGCCTTTTTGTAGCAGTTCATCTCGTGTTTTTTCCAATGCCAAATTATGAGCTTCATCCACACATCTTGACGAATAGCCTCTTCTTAGAAACCTCATGCGCATTCCGCTGCTTTTTCTAGATAATCATCTGTGGAGTGGCATATACGGCGCAGTCTAAAAAATTGGCTTCTTGGAAGTCCTCTTTTTAATGGCTCAGGGTGGAAGCTGTTCCCTTGTAATAGATTATTTCTGTCCGTTTCTTTTCTATCCTGTTAAGGCTGCAAGCCCGAGGTCGGTACACCTATGACAACATCCAGCTCAACATCCAGCTCAAGTGCAGGGCGCGAAATTCAAAATCTATTTTTTTTTTATATTTAACTTTCACACATTAACAAGTCCAATACAGCATTTGAAAGATAAACATCTTGTGAATCTAGCCAACATGTCCGATTTTTAAATGTATTACAGCAAAAACACCACGTATATTATGTTAGCTCACCACCAAATACAAAAGAGGACAGACATTTTTCACAGCACCGGTAGCATACAGCTTGCATGCACAAAGCAACCTAACTAACCTAGAACTAACCTAAATAACCTAGAAAAAAACTACCTCAGATGACAGTCCTATAACATGTACAACTAAATCTATGTTTTGTTCAAAAAATGTGCATATTTGAGCTATAAATCAGTTTTACATTATTGCTACCATCATAGCTACAGTCAGAAATAGCACCAAAGCAGCAAGAGTAATTACAGACACCAACGTCAACTACTAATTACTCATCATAAAACATTTCAGAAAAATATATGGTGGATAGCTAATGAAAGACAAAGATCTTGTGAATACAGACAATATTTCAGATTCTTTAAGTGTTTTACAGCGAAAACACAATATATCGTCATATTAGCTTACTACAATAGCAAACATAGCAACAACATTGACTCAAGGCAAACGGTAGCATAGCACAGTTCGACAGATATATATGAAATAGCATCCCAAATTGGGTCCTTATCTTTGTTGATCTTCATTCAGAATGTTGGACAAGGGGTCTTTTGTTCAGAACCAGCTTTGTTTCGATCCAGAACGAACTATTTCCCTCTTGAATTAGCAAGCACACTGGCCTTGCTGTGCTAACCTCTCCTTCTTGAAAAAAATTCTTCCTACGCATCACGTATAAAGTCCCGAATAAATTTAAATAATATAATTAAACTATATTGAAAAAACATACTTTAGGATGATATTGTGACATGTATCAAAAAAAATCGAAGCCAGATGTCATATTCATCTAGAACGACCGTTTTCCAGGTGGAGAGTCCTGGTCCAAGTTCGCGCCTCAGAAAAAACAATGAATTGCGGTCGTCTCACTCAAAGAGGGTGTATGCATTCTCTGAAAGAGATATTCAACTCCTTTCTGCTCTCACTTCCGCATGACACCCAGAGGAAGGTGTATGACGTGTTTCTACAGTCCTAAGTGACATGACCTTTTATAGACAAGCTCTTGAAGAGAGACTTCGCTTTTGGAAATCTCACTTCCGGATAGGAAATGAGCTGTAAAAAGGGTTCTGTTTCACGTAGAGACATAATTCAAACGTTTTTAGAAACTAGAGAGTGTTTTCTATCCAATATTAATAATAATATGCATATTGTACGAGCAAGAATTGAGAACGAGGCCGTTTGAAATGGCCACCTCTTTCCAGGTTACTCAATGCTCCTCTTACAGCCATAACAGGCTATACAGAGTTGTAAACAGGGTTCCATTTGATTTCTCAATCCACATATCGCGATAATGAACACGTTGCGTGTCACGTTCAATAGTGAATTTGAGATTAGGGTCAATGTCATTGAGTAGTGCCATAAAATCTGAGAGTTCTTCTTCAGTTCCTTCCCATATACAAAAAATGTCGTCAATATATCGATACCACTTCAGGACTTTATTCAAAAATGGATTCTCGATTTCATTATTTACAAAACGTTCTTCAAAAAGACCCAATATAGAGGTTAGCATAGCTCGGAGCAAATGTAGAGCCCATCGATGTTCCATTCGTTTGGAGTTAGTATTCATCATCAAACCTGAAATAGTTATACGTCAAAACATATTCAGCCAACTCTAGAATGAAGTTTGTTGGTGGATATTCATTAGTATCTCTGTGTCCCAAATAGTGTGCTAGTGCTGCCAGCCCCCCCACATGGGGAATGCTGGTATATAGACTCTCGACATCTAATGTGACCAAACATGTGTCGAAGGAAGTGAAAGAAGTTGAAGTTAAGATTAGCGAACATGAGGCTATAATGAAGGAGATTCTAGGCCCTAATTTTACAGCCATAGACGACACGATCAAGCAGTCCGTTGGGAAATACAGAGACTCTCTACAAGCAACAAAGATCAAGAAATACCAGTGAGACATAGAGGACTACCAACTCAACCAGGTGTACGCATGGGAAGGCCCAAGGACAGGAGCATGGAGAGGCTGACGGAGGGACGCACCACTGATCGGGGGACGCAGATACGCAGCAGCGGGAGGACATGGAAACTTGGACACAGAGGCAGCCACTGAGAGCGAATTCCCTACAGACAGTTACTCCAGCTACCATGGCACACAGTCCGTTTTTTTAGCCCGGAAGGAACAGAGGGCTCCACGAAAGAAAAGAAACGATGCAGGAGAGGCAAGCGGTCGAAGAGGAGACCAGGAACACAGGCCGTGGACACGGAGCTACAGCGGGACGTGATAATTAACCTCTCCAAAAAAGACCTTACTGACGCTCAAGTCTCAGTCTTATCTAAGGGGCTTTCTTTTGTACCTACATGTACAGATAAACCATTCGATACGAAAGTAGATCTGTTTAAATTCTTTCGCAAGATTAAATTAAACTAAAAAAAAATGTACGTAAAAAGCACACCATGCAATAATCTGAGACGGCGCTCAGATAGTAACAACATTTCTCCGCCATGTTGGAGTCAACAGAAATACGAAATTACATCATAAATATTCCCTTACCTTTGATTATCTTCATCAGAATGCAGTGCCAGGAATCCTAGTTCCACAATAAATCATTGTTTTGTTCGATAATGTCCATTACTTATGTCCAATTAGTAAATTTTGCTAGCATGTGTAGTTCACGTGTCCAAACGCTCGCGCAGATTCAGGCAAACGTCGGACGAAAACTTCAAAAAGTTATATTCCAGGTCGAATAAACTGGTCAAATTTAGTAGAAAATCAAACTTCAGGATGTTGTTATCATTTATATCCAATAAGGTTCCAACCTGAGAATTATTTTCAGCCTCTATAAGTAATGGAATCCAGACGATATAATGAGGAAAGCGCGAGAACAGGAACTGGCAATCTGCCAGACCACTGACTCATTCCCCTCCCATCCGGTCCCACAACACAGCATAAGCTTCATTCCACGTTCTACTGACTGTTGACATCTAGTGGAAGGCGTATGAAGTGCAAACAGATCCATATATTACAGGCAATTGAATAGGCGATGACTTTAACAACGAACACTCTCAGAATTTTCACTTCCTGTTTGGATTTTTTCTCAGGTTTTTGCCTGCCATATGAGTTCTGTTATACTCACAGACATCATTCAAACAGTTTTAGAAACTTCAGAGTGTTTTCTATCCAATAGTAATAATAATATGCATATGGGACAGAGTAGGAGGCAGTTCACTATGGGCACGAAATTCATCCAAAAGTGAAAATGCTGCCCCCTACACCAAAGAAGTTAATCATCTTTATATCGTAAGCAGTAACTAAACGTTTTACTCTGTTTAAAAAAACAACTAATCTTGTGTTTACAGATGACATTACTCGTAGAAGCGTGCACAATGTTAACTGCTTTGGGATAGGGGGCGCTATTTTCACTTTGGGAAAAAATCGTGCCCAATTTAAACGGCCTCGTACTCTAATCTACATCGTACAATATGCATATTATTATTACTATTGGATAGAAAACACTCACGTTTCTAAAACCGTTTGAATTATATCTGTGAGTAAAACAGAACTCATTTTGCAGCAAACGTCCTGTCAGGAAGTGAAAAATCTGAAATCGAGGCTCTGTTCCAGGGCCTTCCTATTCATTTGCTTGAAATCTATGGATATACATGCACTTCATACGCCTTCCACTTGATGTCAACAGGCAGTGGGAGGTGGAATGGGGTGTCTAGCTTGATCTGAGGTCGAACAAGAGCTCTTGGAATGACGTGACCCCAAATTTCCTTTGTTTCAGCAAGGCGCGGAAGAGAACCCTGGATTGCCTTCTGAAAAGCTTTCGGTATAGACGGCTAATATCTCCGGCTTTGATTTTATTTGATACATGTGATAATATCATCGTAAAGGTTGTTTTTTTCAATATAGTTTTACAGATTATTGAACATTTATCGGGAGGTTCGGCGTTTTCCGTTCTCTGCATTTGGTGAAGATGGACAACTTCGCGCCACTTGGCTAGCTTTGGTTGCTAATTCGACAGGAGAAGAGGACATTCTAAAACCAAACAACGATTTATTCTGGACAAAGGACTCCTTGTCAAGATTCTGATGGAAGCTCAGCAAAAGTAGGAACCATTTATGATGTTATTTCGTATTTCTGTGGAAAATGTTTAGTACTATTTTCCGCCCTCATGCAGGCGCTGTCTCGCTATAACGTAAGCTGTATGTCGTACTAAAGTTATTTTTAGAAATCTAACACGGCGATTGCATTAACCTCTAACGAGCCTCTACCCCGGGTCCGGGAGCACCCCCCATCCCCCCACACACTGATTAGCATAGCTAGCATAGCTTCACAAGTAGATAGTAGCATCTAAATATCATTAAATCACAAGTCCAAGACACCAGATGAAAGATACAGATCTTGTGAATAAAGCCACCATTTCAGATTTTAAAATGTTTTACAGGGAAGACAAAATATGTTAAATCTATTACTAAACACGTTAGCAAAATACACCACTATTCTAACTCCATCAGTTTCTTCTCCTTCAGGTGCTATCACCAATTCGCTCAACTAAGATATTGATATCCACTAACCAAGAAAACACTCTTCAGATGACAGTCTGATAACATATTCATGGTATAGGATAGTTTTTGTTAGAAAAAAGTGCATATTTCAGGTAGAAATCAGTTTACAATTGCACCGACCATCACAAATCGACTAGAATTACTAGATAGAGCAACGTGTATAGACCATTTACTCATCATAAAAACATTTCATAAAAATAGACAAAGCATAGCAATGGAAGACCCAGTTCTTGTGATTTCAGACCATATTTCAGATTTTCTAAGCGTTTTTCAGCGAAAACACAATAAATCGAAAGTTAGCATACCACATGTGCAAACGTTACCAGAGCATCGATTTCAGCCAAAGAGCCTATAACGTAATCACCGCCAAAATATATTAATTTTTTCACTAACCTTCTCAGAATTCTTCCGATGACACTCCTGTAACATCATTTTACAATATACATATACAGTTTGTTCGAAAAGGTGCATATTTAGCCATACAAAACCGTGGTTACACAATAAAAATACTAGGAAATCAAGCCTCAATATGTCTGACGTCATCTATCAGAGTGATCTAGTTTAATGAAAGCTAATCATATACTTGACTAAAAAATACAGGGTTGACAGGAATCGAAAGACAAATTAGCTCTTAATGCAACCGCTGATTTACATTTTTAAAATTATCCTTACTTTCAATACAGGGTTCGCCAAGTGAAGCTATACCAAACAAAATGGCGAAATATGCGTTTAAAATATTTCGACAGAAACACGATTTATCATATTAAATATTGCTTACTTTGAGCTGTTCTTCCATCAGATTCTTGGGCAATGTATCCTTTCTATGTTATAAAACGTCTTTTTGTCGATAGATGTCCTCTGTCTTCGAAATGTCCACACCAAACGACCGACACCCCAAAACGTGTCCAAAGTTTCAGAGTGCACAACAAATAAATTCCTCAAAATCCACTAAACGGAATTAATTGCTATAAAACGGTTCAAATTAACTACCTTATGATGTTTTTAACAACTATAACGACTGAAAACATGACCGGAGAAATATTGCTGGTTAGACAACGATTTGGAACGAGGCAAGTCCGATGGCCTTCACGCTTCAGGCGCACGACGAGAAAGGGCGGTCCCTATACATTTTGGTCTTTATAATGGCTGTGAAGTGTCCATCGATTTCATCAAAACGTGATGACGTACCGACACCCAGAAACGAGTAGGCAGTGTCGGTTTCTTCATAGCATTCACTGTCGCCTAAAAAACAGACTCCAGATCAGAGGTAAAAATTTCTGAAATCTGAACCCTGTTCATGAAAAGTGCTGTAGAAATTGTTCTGTACCACTCAGAGACAAAATTCCAACTCCTATAGAAACTAGAAGTGTTTTCTATCCAATAATAACAATAATATGCATATTGTACGATCAAGAATTTAGCACGAGGCAGTTTAATTTGGAGACCCAAATATGCTAATGCGGAACAGCACCCCTATATGTCCAAGAAGTTAAGAACTAGTGTATCTTTCATTTGCTGTACAACATGTCTTTTTTAGTAAAGTTTATGATGAGTTCTTTGATTAATTAGGTGAGTGTCAGAAATATATCTGGAAAAATTTGTGCAGTTTGGCTACATATTCACATTGTAAAACCACGATTTGTACCGCTAAATATGCACATTTTCGAACAAAACATATATGTATTGTGTAACATGATGTTATAGGACTGTCATCTGATGAAGTTTGTCAAGGTTAATGAATAATTTATTATTATTTTGCTGTTTTTTGCGATCGCTACCTTTGCGGTATGTGAATGCGGTTGTGTGGTTGGCTATTGTGGTACGCTAATATAATGCTATATTGTGTTTGCTGTAAAACACTTAAAAAATTGAAATATTGGCGGATTCACAAGATGTTTATCTATTCATTTACTGTACACCATGTATTTTTCATAAATGTTTTATGATGAGTATTTAGGTATTTCACGTTGCTCTCTGTAGTTATTCTGGCTGCTTCGGTGCTATTTGTGATTGTAGCTGCAATGTAAAACTATGATTTATACCTGAAATATGCTCGTTTTTCGAACAAAACATAGATTTATTGTATAACATGTTATAAGACTGTCATCTGATGAAGTTGTTTCTTGGTTAGTGACTAATTCTATCTCTATTTGGGGGTTTTGTGCAAGCTACCTGTGCTGTGAAAGAAATGGCTGTGCTTTTTTGTATTTGGTGGTGAGCTAACATAAATATACGTGGTGTTTTCGCTTTAAAACATTTAAAAAATCGGACATGTTGGCTGGATTCACAAGATGTTTATCTTTCATTTGCTGTATTGGACTTGTTAATGTGTGAAAGTTAAATATTTCAAAAATATATTTTTTGAATTTCGCGCGCTGCCTTTTCAGTGGAATGTGGGGCTAGACAGGTTAAACCCCAGGCATTATGGACTCTACTGAATGACTGCTTGAATAAGGTTGAAACCGATGAGCTTTTACCATTTTGTGCTGCCAGCTTTGACATAGACGAACCTCAAAATACCTATACACGCCTCCAAGCCCCCCTAAGCATTCAATGTATAATCGGAGCTAAGTTAAATATTGATATTAGCCTAGTGGTTAGAACGTTGGGCCAGTAACCGAAAGGTTGCTGGATTAAATCGCCAAGCTGACAAGGTAAAAATCTGTCGTTCTGCCCCTGAATAAGGCAGTTACCCCAGTGTTCCCTGGTAGGCCATCATTGTAAATAAGAATTTGTTCTTAACTGACTTGCCTAGTTAAATAAAGTTTACATTTTAAAAAAAAGCACCTACACCATGGTATAGTCCTGCACGGAGCCACAGGCACATAATTCAAGTGCAAAGAACAACGTCACCTTTGACCGAGAAGAACGATTGGTCTGAAAATGACTGGCTGGAAGAAAATGCTCTTTATGGCTACGGTAAGGCCTGATTTGTTATAGTTTAAACTTTTAAAACAATTTCAATTATTTTATTTTTTATATTTTTTATCATTTTTCATACTCCGACAATTCCTATCGGAATCACGCCCAGTCTATCCCAGAAGAGGTCATCGGGGGAAGAAAGACGCCATCTATGACGCCGCAGAAAAACAGACAGCAAACAGAAGGTATTTACCTAACCTAACAGTGAGAAACATAAACAGTGAGTTAGGATATATACTGTAGATGTGTTAATTAATATATATTATTTTAAACCGTCTCTTTTATTACTATTATTTATTTATTAATGTATTATTATTTATTTTAAATACTATTTCGTATATATTTGTATTTCTTTCAGACTCCTCCGAGGTCTATACAAACATAGAAGACCCTATACAACAAGAAGAAGAGGAGGAAGAGGACGATGATGATATACTGAGTAAAATATCCACGCAGGTTGATACATTCAATGAAGAAGATGATGTGTTGAGCAATGATGAGGTTGATGTGATGATGTATGATGCGGCTAACCAGCTTGATTCAATCAATTCTGAGGGAGAGCCTATAATGATTGAATATAGTGTCAGTGAGGACAAGGATATAGATCTTCAAGATAGGTTTCTCACAGCCTTTTACAGGACTCTAAAAGCCAGAGTGTTCCAGCTACACAAACGTATGGTTGCTTTGCTAAGATGTCAGTACAGCCAAGACATAGCCTTCTGGAAGTCAACCATGCCAAGCTTGATAAGCAGCAATCTGATAAAAAAAACGCCCAAACAAACAATAAAGCCGTATGTAACATGGATACTTTTAGAATACCCCCAGAACTTATCTCCTTAATTAACCAAATTAATGAGCTAACCCCTCCTTCAACACCCACCTCCTCTTTTAAATCATGCAAATGATGACACATTATCACAGATATCACCAGAACATTTCTCCTTAATAAACCAAATTAACCAGAGAGAACCCTACCCCCACACAAACACTCACACCTCCTATAACCCCTGCACATGATGACACATTATCACAGGTACCCCAAGAACTTAGCTCCTTAATTAACCAAATGAATGAGCTAACCCCTCTTTCAACAACACCCCCCACACATAAAAACCTACCTCAAACAACCCCTGCAGGCTATGAAGACAATGAGCAACCATATTACGATTTATCATAAATCAGATGGAAGACGGTATTGATAAAGTGAGCGCCTTTTATACCGCAATAAATTTAACAAAACATAGATTCGTCAGTTTTTTTATTTCACCAGTATGATTCAGAGCCTTGATTATGTGTAAGGGAGCGACGCAGGAGATGAGAAGCAGGTACAGGGAGTGAAGGTTTATTAGCTGACGGACATGAAACGGAACAAGAACAGCATCTGGACAGGAACACATAACAAACACAATACGGAATAATGCGGACACAGGGAACACAACCAAGGAACAGAAAGATTTACAGGGGGTAATCAATAAAATGAAGGACTCCAGGTGAGTCCAATGAGCGCTCATGGTATATGTCCGTTACGTTTGTGGGGGGGTCAATTAAGGAAGACATCCTCTTCTGCAAACCACTGGAAACGAGGACAACATGAGAGGATATTTTTAAAGGGAATATGTCTATTTTTTACTATGAAAGTCAGTTAAGAACAAATTCCTATTTTCAATGACAGCCTAGGAAAAGTGGGTTGACTGCCTTGTTCAGGGGCAGAACGACAGCTTTTTTACCTTGTCAGCTCAGAGATTCGATCTGGCAACCTTTTGCTTGCTAGTCCAACGCTCTAACCACTAGGCTACCTGCCGTCTGAGCATGAAAGAATTGATGTCAACAAAACCAATAGAAATATGTCTAAGTTACTCTTGAATAGTCTTTGGGGAAACTTATCACAGAGAAGCAATATGTTTTATTATTAACTTCACCACCACCTCCCGTCTTCGGAGGACAAATATCTTAATTTTTTACAGCTTGTTTGCTACATTTACATACATTTTACATATACATTTTACAGTGCCTTGCAAAAGTATTCACCCACCTTGGCGTTTTTCCTATTTTGTTGCATTACAACCTTAAATATACAATGATTTTTATTTGGATTTCATGTAATGGACATATACAAAATTGTCCATATTGGTGAAGTGAAATGGAGAAGAAAAAAAAAATGGACAAGAGGTGCGTGCATATGGTTGAAGTCGGAAGTTTGCTTGAACTTAGGTTGGAGTCATTAAAACGTTTTTCAACCACTCCACAATGTCTTGTTAACAAATTGTGTTAACAAAACAATTTTTCCAACAAAGCTTCTGATAGGCTAATTGACATCATCTGAGTCAATTGGAGGTGTACCTGTGGATGTATTTCAAGGCCTACCTTCAAACTCGGTGCCTCTTTGCTTGACATCATGGGAAAATCAAAAGAAATCAGCCAAGACCTCAGAAAAATTTTGTACATCTCCACAAGTCTGGTTCATCATTGGGAGCAATTTCCAAACACCTGAAGGTACCACGTTCAACTGTACAAACAATAGAACGCAAGTATAAACACCATGGAACCACACAGCCGTCATACTGCTCAGGAAGGAGACGTGTTCCGTCTCCTAGAGATGAACGTACTTTGGTGCGAAAAGTGCAAATCAATCCCAGAGCAACAGCAAAGGATCTTGTGAAGATACTGGAGGAAAAAGGTACAAAAGTATCTATATCCACAGTAAAATAAGTCCTATATCGACATAACCTGAAAGGCCGTTCAGCAAGGAAGAAGCCACTGCTCCAAAACCGCCATAAAAAAGCCAGACTACGGTTTGCAACTGCACATGGGGACAAAGATCGTACTTTTTGGAGAAATGTCCTCTGGTCTGATGAAACAAAAATAGAGCTGTTTGGACATAATGACCATCGTTATGTTTGGAGGAAAAAGAGGGACGCTTGCAAGCTGAAAAACACCATCCCAACCGTGAAGCACGGGGGTGGCAGCATCATGTTGTGGGGTGCTTTGCTGCAGGAGGGATTGGTGCACTTCACAAACTAGATGGCTTCATGAGGAAGGAAAATTGTGTGTATATATTGAAGCAACATCGCAAGACATCAGTCAGGAAGTTAAAGCTTGGTCGCAAATGGGTCTTCCAAATGGACAATGACACCAAGCATACTTCCAAAGTTGTGGCAAAATGGCATAAGGACCACAAAGTCAAGGTATTGGAGTGGCCATCACAAAGCCATGACCTCAATCCTATAGAACATTTGTGGGCAGAACTGACAAATCGTGTGCGAGCAAGGAGGCCGACAAACCTGACTCAGTTACACCAGTCATGTCAGGAGGAATGGATCAAACTTATTGTGGGAAGCTTGTGGAAGGCTACACTAAACTTTTGACCCAAGTTCAACAATTTAAAGGCAATGCTACCAAATACTAATTGAGTGTATGTAAACTTCTGACCCACTGGGAATGTGATGAAAGAAATAAAAGCTGAATTAAATCATTCTCTCTACTATTATTCTGACATTTCACATTCTTAAAATAAAGTGGGGAGCCTAAAACAGGGGATTGTAACTAGGATTAAATGTCAGGAATTGTGAAAAACAGAGTTTAAATGTATTTGGCTAAGGTTTATGTAAACTTCCGACTTCAACCGTAGTAGCCATATCTAGGAAAACCTAAGTTCCAAAGGCTATGCCCAATATAGTGTATAAGAGGTCATACAAGAAGTTTTGTAATGATTCCTATGTTGTCGATATAAAGAATATTTGTTGGTCCGTAGTGTGTAAAGAGGAGCAAACAGACAATGCACTTGACACATTTGTTTAAATTGCTAATTCCAGTTACTAATACACATGCACCCGTTAAGAAAATTGCTGTTAAAACTGTTAAATCCCCGTGGATTGATGAGGAATTGAAAAAATGTATGGTTGAGAGTGATGAGGCAAAAGGAATGGCAGATAAGTCTGGCTGCACAACCCGATTGGCAAACATACGGAAATGTGAGAATTCAGGTGACAAAACGGGAGGAGTAGAGACAAGAGAAGACTCYGCCTCAGACTCCGACTCGCTACATAATGGGGAGAACCGGTTGAAAGTTTCTGTCGGCTGAATGAGCGACACCGGTTGAGCATTCCAACAGCATTTCCCTCCAGAAGCKATGAGAAAGTTGTCCGGCTGCGGGGACTGTGCGGGGGGGGGTTTATACTAACGTTACTATCTGTACTTACTGGTGGCACAGACGCTGTTTCTTCCTTTCCTACACTGAAATTACCCTTGCCTAACGATTGCYTCTGKAGCTGGGCTTGTAGCACAGCTATCCTCGCCGTAAGGCGATCGTTCTCCTGTATATTATGAGTACAGCGACTGCAATTAGAAGACATCATGTTAATGTTACTACTTAGCTTCGGCTGTTGAAGGTGCTGACGAACCATGTCCAGATAAAGCGTCCGGAGTGAAAAAGTTGAATGAGGGAAAAAAAAAGTTGCGATGGAAAAACTAAAAATAAACAGTAATTATAAACAAAACGTAAAGTTGTCAGCTAGCAAAGTAAAGTTGGCAGCAAAACGCACAGCAACAAAACGCACAGCAATACGTCTGCAAATTCAACAGGAAGTGACGTAAACAAACAAAACACCTACCTTAATATGGCTCTCAATCAGAGGAAATGAAAACCACCTGCCTCTAATTGAAAGCCATATCAGGTCACCCTTAACAAACATAGAAACACACAACATAGACTACCCACCCAAACTCACGCCCTGACCGTCAAACACATACAAAATAACAGAAAACCGTTCAGGAACGTGACAATAAGGTCTACACTTGTTGTATTCGGCGCATGTGACAAATAAACTTGATTTAATTAATCAGAAATTGCCTTTAAAAGCCATAATGCCTATAACCCGCAATTGGATTGAATCCCGACCTTTAATTCATTCCCTTTAACCTTCTTTGTATTTACCAACAAGAGGTTTTAGTCTTGAGGAACTAACTGTGTGAAACCGTAAAGGGAACCTCTTCAGGAATAATATATTTTTGGAATAGCAGAAATAAATAAATACTTTTTTTATTTTATAGAAGTGCAGAAAAATTTCTTCACTGTTCAAATCATCATATTTTCATTGTATAAAAACTGACGCAAGTATTTTTGTGGAAAAAGGCAATGAGACAAAAATAACAATCCAGGATTATTTGTAGAACTCTGAGAAGCACCCTCCCCTGAACAGGTGAAAATTGCATATCTTGCAGCCAAACATGTCATAGCCCCATGTTTGTGCAGTTTCTGCAGCGGTGGGAGCGCTCAAACATGCACTCCAGCCTGTGCCCGTACTCAATGGGTAAGTCTGCATGGCATTTGCGTGCTGCTCGCTCTTTGCCCCCTGGTCGTCCCCAATGAGCTGCTGTGCCATGCAGACGAGGAAGTGAGGCTGGGTGAATTGTTTCCTGTTGCAGCCGGCCAGAGGGGTGCCCTCTCTGGTCTCCCGTAGGATGACGTAGGCGTTGATGATGCACAGGTTTACGTAGAACCACAGGAAGTAGCGCCACCACTTATTGCAGGGGCTCCCCACTTGAAAACACTCCCTTAGCCGGTCACACAGTTCCACCCATCTCAACTTTTCCTGGTACAGCAGCAGGGGGAGGGGGTGTGGAACCCCAAAATACACCCCTCCTCCTCTTGGTGTGTCCGTACCATCACTATCCCCCTCACCCTCATGCTGCTGCTGCATGCCTATGCTATTACCCACAATCCTTGGCGCAGAGTTGGAAGACAGACAGCTTTGGTGTCCTGGGTCACTGTGGCGATGAGGTTGCCACGCTGGCACTGGTAAAACTCACCAGGCAACAGCTTGCTGACTTTGTGCGGGCGGAAGATCTCGGGGTAACCACATCGACTGGGCTGGGTGGGCCCACAGGCATAGAGGCCGTCCAGGAGTAGCCTCTGCAGGAGGGGCACAGAGGAGAAAAAGTTGTCCATGAAGAGGTGACGATGCTTTCCCTCCAGACCCCTCACAAGTGACATCACCACTCTGTAGCCCAGGGGAGCCACTGCCACCTCCTCACTGGCCTTACCCACATTAATCCTGGCACGGTGGCAGTAGCCAGAACCGCAATCACACAGTATTCAAACTTTGAGTCCTTTCTTTAGGGACTTAGAGGGCATGTTCTGGGAAAGGGAGAAACATCCCTTCATGTCCACAGCTCCCTGGTCGATTGTCAGGCAGCGTTTGGTCATATACGAATCCCACATGGTGTTCTTGACAACGTCGAGCAGAGCACTTATTTTTGTACCATGTGTTCAAAAAGAAAATCTGGGAAGAGTAACCGGAAATAGTCACTATGTTGTCCCTAAATGAGTCTTTGTGTATTTGTTTTTCGTTTGGAAACAATCATCAAAACGAATGTCCTATTCAATGGGAGGTAAAATGCACTTCTTTATAAAACGTGCTCGTCTTTAAATCATGCGGCTTCTATAAACTTGGATCTATCTCATTGTTTCTGTTCTTTGGTTTTCCACGCTTTGTAGCGCAGTGTGGCCGTCAGAAGATGCATGCATGTCCTGCTTTGTAGGGTGTTTTGTGGCTGCAGCTTGTGTGGTTGTAGTTCGCTAGGCTGGCAGATGGCCGCTTGCATTTGTATTCGCCACTATCGGTAGCTGGATAGCCACCTTCGGGGACACGGAGGAAAAGAAACGAGCTGATGATATAGTTTATGCAAAGGGTTCCTATTTGTAAATAAATTGCTTGTTTGTATTATGATGCATAAAGAATGTTGAATTTGTAGCCGACCATAAGGTGCTACAGAGGGTAGTGCGCACGGCCCAGTACATCACTGGGGCCAAACTTCCTGCCATCCAAGACATATACTAGGCGGTGTCAGAGGAAGTCCCAAAAAATTGTCAAAGTCTCCAGTCTGCTACCGCACCGCAAGTGGTACCGGAGTGTCAAGTCTAGGTCCAAAAGGCTCCTTAACAGCTTCTACCCCCAAGCCACTCCTGAACAATTAATCAAATGGCTACCCAGACTATTTACATTTTACACAGGTCGACTGTTTCTCTGAGACAGGAATGCTATGTGTACAAATGGTAAAATAAACACAAAAGGAAAGGATATGATTTTTTTGCATACTAAAAATCAAGCACCCTTGTTGTACATTATAAAAGTTTATTTTGATCATTATAAGAGAATGTCATGATAATGTAATCACAGTTACAATGTGCATTCACTGAGATTACAGAATACCTTAAATAAAGAAAAAACTGAGATTCAGGAGATGCCACCTAGGGAACTGGATAATCATTTCTTTTGTTTTTATGTTATCATGTAGAACCACAACCTATATAATATATTGGACAGTTAACATTGTTTCTTTCTAAACTAGGATTATTTTCAAATCCACTTTCTAGAGGGAGCAACATTTAAATATCATGTAATAGTTTCAAATCACATCCGATTTGGTTCTCAAAAGTCTAGGATTACATAGATTATACTGAAGTTAAATGGTAAAATCTGATTTATATTTTTGGAGTATATACTGTATTTTAAGAGTAATTTACTATGAGTAAAAAGATCCCAATATGAATTTCCCATCTACTGCAGTAAGATTATATCATGCTAGCCTATATTAAAACTATTGTGACCTTACTGTCCCATTGATCAATTACATTTGATTTGTACATTTACTGGCTGACCATCAGTCTACTCAGTGACAGGCGTCTCAAGTGCTACTCCCACCAATCTATCTGCGTCTTGGCTCAGGCTGTAGCAGAATGCAGCAAAGACAACCCCACGCCATTATATCATGCTAGCCTATATTAAAACTATTGTGACCTTAATATCCCATTGATCAATTACATTTGATTTGTACATTTATTTTCAAGCTGCATAATTTAGTTATCTACTTTTAACACAGATCTAGATTTCAATTCAATCTTGAACATTCTCACTCATTGGCCATCAGTGCCTTCATCAGAACATTGTGTGCATCATCAGCCAGCTCATTCAGACACTTCCTCAACAAGTAGTAGGTTGTACTAAAGGAAATCCCTGCTGCAGCAAAGCTGCCGACAATAGGAATGTTACTTACTAGGTACTCAACCACCGTCACCGCTGTTAGAGCTACATTTTGAAGCATCTTGAGAATCACATCTTTGTTTATTTTTTGGTTCAGAGGTGACTTGAGGACTGCTTTCAGCTCCTCCACCGGCACATTCATTCTGTTAGCAAGGCTCTGCAGGGACTCATCATCAAGACCAAACGAGTTATAGTACCTCTGGATCTCCAATACCAATATGCTTAAATCTACAGCAAAGGAAAGGCCTGGCAAAGGTATTGCTGCCACAGTGCCAGATAAAATAGCTAGTCTCCATATGTTGGCAATGAAAGCCTTCTTCTTCCTCTGGTTGATTTTCAGGGTTATATTAGGGATGGACAACAGTAGTACATGCCTCTTGTGGCCAGGAAGCTCTTTCTCCATTGTCTCCTCCAGGTCAGGGAAATCGTAGAGACCTAAGTCAAAACCGGAGATGAGAAAGACCTTCGGATAGCCTAGACCCTGATCCTCAAGCCCTGAGGAGCAAAACAAAGTGTAATCAAATACAAACACAGTAACTAGAATATGAAAAAACAAATTCTGTTTGTATTTGTTTAGTAGTAGAATACATTAATATACAGTACCAGTAAAAAGATTGGACACACCTACTCATTCAAGGGTTTTTCTTTATTTTTACTATTTTCTACATTGTAGAATTAGTGTATACATCAAACATTGAAATAAGACATATGGAATCATATAGTAACCAAAAAGATGAGATTCTTCAAATAGCCACCCTTTGCCTTGATGACAGCATTGCACACTCTTGGCATTCTCTCAACCAGCTTCACTTGGAATCATTTTCTTGAAGAATTCCCACATATGCTGAGCACCTGTTGGACGCTTTTCCTTCGCTCTGCAGTCTCGACTCATCTCAAACCATCTCATTTTGTTCGAGTTCGGGTGATTGTGGAGACCAGTATCTAATGCAGCACTCCGTCAAATCAAATCAAATTGTATTAGTCACATGCGTTGAATACAACAGGTGTATAATTACAGTGAAATGCTTGGGATAGCCCCCTTTTTTTCAATTTTCACCTAAAATGGCATACCCAAATCTAACTGCCTGTAGCAGGAAGGTCACACATCAAGCCATCACTCTGTTTGTAATTCCGTTGGTATCCACAAGATGGCAACAGTGTATGTGCAACGTTTCAGACGGATAACTTGCAGACGTGCTTCTACACCTGCATTACTAGCTGTTTGGGGTTTTAGGCTGGGTTTCTGTACAGCACTTCGAGATATTAGCTGATGTACGAAGGGCTATATAAAATAAAATTGATTGAAATTGATTGATAACTTGAAGTATGAGCCAACTACATGACATTTAGTCTCACCTAGGTACATTTGGGCAAATCCTGAAAGAGACATTCAAATTACATTTTTCTGCAAGAATATCGTCAAATCTGTATACTTGAACATTGTCTTAGCTTTTCAAGTATTAATAGCAATATTATAAGTTCAACATTTTCAAAACACCCAGTATTCATAACTTGATAACTCTCCATATTCTTATCATTTTTGTCCAAAAGGAAAAGGCTTGCTGTCACACAAGGTTAGCAGCTACATTTTGCGACAGATATTTGGTTTCCCGACACTGCTGTAAAGCCCAGCTCATTGGCTATCTAGCTAGCTTGTTTTACCCCGATTGGTGCTTGTTTGACAAAGTTACAGTCGATCAAGTGAAGACCCCCCCGCGTCATTGGCGTGCAATGAAGGCATCGCTCTCTGACCAAATTTGGTGTCCTATAGCATATACAGCACCCCTAATGATATAGTGAAGTCTGGTTACGTTCTAGGATCTCTGAGGAATACATACGAATGTGATTTGACTGGTTGAAACAACATTTAGGGTTAGATTTTTACATATTTCTTCTTTGCAAATTGAACGAGTGGAAATACAAAATCGATCGTGCATGCAACATGGACCTTTTTAGGATAGGAAAAAGGATTTCATCTAACAAAACGACACTTCATGTTATCTCTGGGACCCTTTGGATGATAAATCAGAGCAAGATTTCAGAATGTAAGTACACATTTCACCTTCAGAGGTGAATTTATCAAACCTATCAAAGTGAAAAGTGTTTTGTTGCTCTCTTCAAACAATAGCATGACATTTTGTCGCAGTAATAGCTACTGTAAATTGGACAGTGCAGTTATATTAACAACAATTTAAGCCGATATAAGACACTTACATGTATCGACAATTGTTGTTTCTCTAAAATCTGTGATCTTGACACAAGGCGCTGTATGATTTACAGCTGTCCGTTAACAGGACGCCTATCCCGAAGAAGTTACGAGCCCCTAACCGACAGTGCAGTTTAAAATACGGATAACAATAAGATATAAAAGTAACAAGTAATTAAAGAAGAAGAGTAAAAAATAACAATATATACAGGGGGGTGCCGGTACAGTGCCAATGTGCGGGGGCACCGGTTAGTTAAGGTAGTATGTACGTGTACAGTTGAAGTCGGAAGTTTACATACACTTATGTTGGAGTCAGTGTTTGTTAACAAGAAATGTGTGGAGTGGTTGACAAACTATAGTTTTGGCAAGTCGGTTAGGACATCTACTTTGTGCATGACACAAGTATTTTTCCAAAAATTGTTAACAGACAGATTATTTCACTTATAATTCACTATATCACAATTCCAGTGGGTCAGAAGTTAACATACACTCAGTAGACTGTGCCTTTAAACAGCTTGGGAAATTCCAGAAAATTATGTCATGGTGTCAGAAGCTTCTGATAGGCTAATTGTCATAATTTGAGTCAATTGGAGGAGTACCTGTGGATGTTTTTCAAGGCCTACCTTCAAACTCAGTGCCTCTTTGCGTGACATCATGGGGAAATCAAAAACAATCAGCCAAGACCTCAGAATAAAATGTGTAGACCTCCACAACTCTGGTTCATCCTTGGGAGCAAAGAAGCCACTGCTCCAAAACCGCCATGAAAAAGGCAGACTACGGCAGACAACTGCACATGGGGACAAAGATCATACGTTTTGGAGAAATGTCCTCTGGTCTGATGAAACAAAAATAGAAATGTTTGGCCATAATGACCATTGTTATGTTTGGAGGAAAACGGGGGATGCTTGCAAGCCGAAGAACACCATCCCAACCGTGAAGCACGGTGGTGGCAGCATCATGTTGTGGGGTGCTTTGCTGCAGGAGGGACTGGTGCACTTCACAAAATAGATGGCACCATGAGGATTGAAAATTATGTGAATATATTGAAGCAACATCTCAGGTCTTCCAAAAGGACAATGACCCCAAGCATACTTCCAAAGTTTTCGTCAACACCCGGTGAATTGCAGAGCGCCAAATTCAAATTAAATTACTAAAAATATATCATTTTCATGAAATCATAAGTGCAATACACCAAAACACAGCTTAACTTGTCGTCAATCCACCCGGCGTGTCAGATTTCAAAAAGGATTTACGGTGAAAGCAAACCATGCGATTAGCTCTCTCAGAAGACAAAACATTACAAACAGCTAGCAGCAAAGTAGATTGGTCAAGAAAGTCAGAAAAGCAATAAAATGAATCCCTTACCTTTGATGATCTTCGAATGTTTGCACTCACGAGACTCCCAGTTACACAATAAATATTTGTTTTGTTCGATACAGATTATTTTTAAATCCAAAAACCTCCATTTGGTTGGCTCGTTTTGTTTAGAATTCCACAGGCTCGTGCAGGTCACGACGGGCAGACAAACATTCCAAATAGTATCCGTAAAGTTCGTAGAAACATGTCAAACGTTTTTTATAATCAATCCTCAGGTTGTTTTACAATAAATAATCGATAATATTTCAACCGAACGGTAGCCTTTTCAATAGGAGAGAGAGAGAAAAGGTCTTGCTCCAGGCGCTCACGCATGCACAAATCTGAGGGCACCTAGCTATCCACTGACGCGATGTGATCCTTCTCGCTCATTTTTCAGAATAAAAGCCTGAAACTATGTCTAAAGACTGTTCACACCATGTGGAAGCCATAAGGAAACGAATCTGGTTGATATCCCTTTAAATGGAGGATAGGCTTGCAATGGAAAAGAGAGGTTTCAGAATAACAGCACTTCCTGGTTGGATTTTCCTTAGGTTTTCGCCTGCAATATCAGTTCTGTTATACTCACAGACAATATTTTGACAGTTTTGGAAACTTTAGTGTTTCCTATCCTAATCTGCCAATTATATGCATATTCTAGCTTCTGGGCCTGAAAAATAGGCAGTTTACTTTGGGAACGTCTTTTTATCCAAACATCAAAATACTGCCCCCTTGCTTCAAGAGGTTTAAGGACAACAAAGTCAGGTATTGGAGTGGACATCACAAAGCTCTGACCTCAATCCGATAGAAAATTTGTGGGCATAACTGAAAAATTATTCGCGAGCAAGGAGGCCTCCAAACCTGACTGAGTTACACGAGCTCTGTCAAGCGGAATGGGCCAACATCCCCCCCCCAACTGATTGTGAGAAGCTTGTGGAAGGCTACCCGTAACATTTGACCCAAGTAAAACAATTTAAAGGCAATGCTATCAAATACTACTTGAGTGTATGTAAACTTCTGGGAATGGGAATGTGATGAAAGAATAAAAGCTGAAAGACATCATACTCTCTATCATTCTAAAATGTCATGTTCTTAAAATAAAGTGGTCATCCTAACTGACCTAAGACAGGGAATGTTTACTAGAATTAAATGTAAGGAATTGTGAAAAACTGAGATTAAATGTATTTGGCTAAGGTGTATATACACTTCTGACTTTAAATGTATGGAGAGTTAAAGTGACTGTTTACTGATGACAACAGAGAGTGTCAGTGGTGTGGAGAGGGTAGTGGGGGAGCAATGTGAATAGTCTGGGTAGCATTTTGACTAGATGTTCATGAGTCCTATGGCTTGGGGGTAGATGTTGTTTTAAAGCCTCTTGGACCTAGACTTGGTGCTCCGGTACTGCTTGCCGTGTGATAGCAGAGAGAACAGTCTATGACTAGGGTGGCTGGAGTCTTTTCAGGGTCTTCCCCTGATACCGCCTGATATAGAGTTCCTGGATGGCAGGAAGCTTGGCCCAAGTGATGTACTGGTCCGTTCGCACTACCCTCTGTAGTGCCTTGCAGTCAGAGGCCAAGCAGTTGCCATACCAGGCAGTGATGCAGCCAGTCAGGATGCTCTCAATGGTGCAGCTGTAGAACCTTTTGTGGATCTGAGGACCCATGCCACATTGTTTCAGTCTCCAGACACACTGTCATGGTGTGCTTTGACCGTGTTAGTTTGTTGGTGAATTGGACACCAAGGAACTTGAAGCTCTCAACTTGCTCCACTGCAGCCCCGTCTATGAGAATGGGGGCGTGCTCGTTCCTCTTTTTCCTGGAGTCCACAATCATCTACTTTGTCTTGATCACTTTGAGGGAGAGGTTGTTGTCCTGGCACCACACGGCCAGGTCTCTGACCTCCTCCCTATAGACTGTCTCGTTGTTGTCGGTGATCAGGCCTACCATTGTTGTGTCTTCGGCAAATTTAATGATGGTGTGCCTGGCCGTGCAGTCTTGAGTGAACAGGGAGTACAGGAGGGAGCTGAGCACGTACCCTTGAGGGGCACCTGCGTTGAGGATCAGCGTGGCGGATGTGTTATTACCTACCCTTACCACCTGGGGGTGGCCATTCAGGAAGTACAAGATCCAGTTGCAGAGGGAGATGTTTAGTCCCAGGGTCCTTAGCTTATTGATGAGCATTCAGGGCACGGTGGTGTTGAACGCTGAGCTGTATTCAATGAATAGCATTCTCACATAGGTGTTCCTTCTGTCCAGGTGGGAAAGGGCAGTGTGGAGTGCAATAGAGACTGCATCATCTGTGGATCTGTTGGAGCTGTTGTGCTTCTCTTTGTAGTCTGTAATGGATTGCAGGCCCTTCCACATCCGATGAGCGTCAGAGCCGGTGTAGTAAGACTCGATCTTAGTCCTGTATTGATGCTTTGCCTGTTTGATGGTTCGTTGGAGGGCAAAGCGTAATTTCCTGTAAGCTTCCAGGTTAGAGTTCCGCTCCTTGAAAGCGACAGCTCTAGCCTTTAGCTCAGTGCGGATGCTGCCTGTAATCCATGACTTCTGGTTGGGGAATGTACGGACGGTCATTGTTGGGACGACCTCATCGATGCACTTATTGATGAAGCCAATGACAGATGTGGTGTACTCCTCAATGCCATTGGAGGACTCCCAGAACATATTCCAGTCTGTGCTAGCAAAACACTACTGTAGTTTAGCATCTGCTTCATCTGACGGCTTTTTTATTGATCTAGTCACTGGTGCTTCCTGTTTTAATTTTTGCTTGTAAGCAGGAATCAGGAGGATATAATGATGGTCAGATTTGCCAAATGGAGGGTGAGGGAGAGCTTTGTATGCATCTCTGTGTGTGGAGTATAGGTGATCCAGAGTTCTTTTCCCTCAGGTTGCACATTTAACATGTTGATAGAAATGAGGTAAAACTGATTTAAGTTTAGCTGCATTAAAGTCCCCGGCTACTAGGAGCTCCGCCTCTGGGTAAGCGTTTTCTTGTTTGCTTAATGCAACCGCCATGTTAGATTTAAAAAAATAACTTTACCATAACAAACAGCTTGCATTATTGCAAGACAGCGCTCGCCAAAACGGCGGAGAATAGGAATCAACATTTTCCACAGAAATACGAAATAACATCATAAATTGTTCTTACCTTTGCCGAGCTTCCATCAGAATCTTTTACAAGGAGTCCTTGGTCCAGAATAAATTGTTGTTTGGTTTTAGAATGTCCTTTCTTCTGTCGAATTCGCGCCACAATGCTAGCCAATGTTGATAACGTTCCCATTTTCTCTCGACGCAAAGAACGGAAAATTCCAAAAGTCCCAATAAACGTTGAATAATGTGATAAAACTCGGTTGAAAAAAACTGCTTTACGATGTTATTATCACATGTATCAAATAAAATCAGAGCCGGAGACATTCGTCGTGTAAACCGAAAGCTTATCAGAAGACAATATGGAGGTGCTTCGTGCGCCTTGGTAGACAAAGGAATTTCCTGACCTGCCACTCCAAAAGCTCTTGTTCGACCTCAGATCAAGCTAGACACCCCATTCCACCTTCCACTGCCTGTTGACATCTAGTGAAAGGCGTATGAAGTGCATGTATATCGATAAATATAAGGCAATTGAATAGGCAGGCCCTGAAACAGAGCCTCGTTTTCAGATTTTTCACTTCCTGCATGGAAGTTTGCTGCAAAATGAGTTCTGTTTTACTCACAGACATAATTCAAACAGTTTTAGAAACTTCTGAGTGTTTTCTATCCAATAGTAATAATAATATGCATATTGTATGATCTAGAAAAGAGTACGAGGCCGTTTCATTTGGGCACGATTTTTTCCAAAGTGAAAACAGCGCCCCCCTATTGACAAGAAGTTTAAGGTGGAATACAGCTCATTCAATGCTATCTTGGTGCCAGCCTCTGACTGTGGTTGTATGTAAACAGCTACAAAGAATATAGATGAGAACTCTCTCGGTAGGTAATGTGGTCTGCAGCTTATCATGAGAAACTCTACCTCAGGCGAGCAATGGCTCGAGACTTCCTTATCGTGCACCAGCTGTTGTTTACAACAATACATAGACCGCCGCCCCTTGTCTTACCAGACGCCTCTGTTCTATCCTGCCGGTACATCGTATAACCAGCCAGCTGTATGTTGATATTGTCGTCGTTCAGCCACGACTCCGTGAAGCATAAGATGTTACAGTTGTTAATGTCCTGTTGGTAGTTTAATCTTCCCAATAACTCATCCATTTATTGTCCAAAGGTTGCATGTTTGCGAGCAGAATTGAGGGGAGTGGGGGTTTATTCGATCGCTGCCTACTCCTCAGAAGGCAGCCCGCCCTCCGGCCTCTCTTTCTCTGCCTCCTCTTCACGCAGATCACTAGGGTTGTGGTCTGTTCCCGAGGGAACATCCTCCATCTTGGGCTCGTCAGAGTCATCAAAGAAGAAAAAGGATTCTGTAGTCGTGGTGAGTAATCCCAGTCCTGAAGTTATTTTCGGTCATAAGAGATGGTAGCGGCAACATTATGTCCAGAAATAATAAAAAAATTAGTTACAAACAACGCAGATAAACAAACAAAAAAACACAATCGGTTGGTGGCACATAAATGTCTGCCGTCTGCTCGGGCGCCATTTTAATTCACTCGCATTCTTGGCAAATGGACAGCCTGGAGGTGTGTTGGGTCATTGTCCTGTTGAAAAACAAATTATAGTCCGACTAAGTGCAAACCAGGTGGGATGGCGTATCGCTGCAGAATACTGTGGTAGCCATGCTGGTTAATTTTGTTAGGGCTAGGGTCCTTTTTTCTCAATTTCCGCCTGACTGACGTGCCCAAAGTTAACATGCCTGTTGCTCTCGCCCTGAAGCCAGGATATGCATATAATTGGTACCATTAGAAAGAAGACACGTTGAAGTTTGTAGAAATGTTAAAATAATGTAGGAGACTATAACACAATAGATATGGTCGGAGAAAATCCAAAGAAAAACCTACGGAAAATAAAAAATAATTGATAGCCCATGTTCTTCCAATATAACGTATAGGGAAAAATTGTAATCTATCCCCAGTATTCAATTCCTATGGCTTCCACTGGGTGTTAGTAGTCTTACGTTTCAGGCTTGTTTCTTCCAAAACGAGTAAAAAATATAAGTTTTACTACAGGGACACAGACTTGGAAATTTCTGTATGCATGCCGACGAAGAGGACACACACCTGCTAATATCGTTTTCTTATTGAACATACTTCTTTCCGTATGAAATATTACAGTTTAATTACATTTTAGGGTATCTGAGAATTAAATAGAAATGTATTTTGACTTGTTGAAACAATTTTTTATTTATTTTTATTTTTATTTTTTACCTTTATTTAACTAGGCAAGTCAGTTAAGAACAAATTCTTATTTTCAATGACGGCCTAGGAACAGTGGGTTAACTGCCTGTTCAGGGGCAGAACGACAGATTTGTACCTTGTCAGCTCGGGGATTTGAACTTGCAACCTTTCGGTTACTAGTCCAACGCTCTAACCACTAGGCTACCCTGCCGCCCATTAGTTTAGGGTTAATTTAGGGGTAGAATTTCGTATTTGTCACGTTCCTGACCTGTTTTCTGTTAGTTTTTGTATGTGTTTGTTGGTCAGGACGTGAGTTTGGGTGGGCAGTCTATGTTTTCTGTTTCTATGTTGGTTAATGGGTACCTAATATGGTTCTCAATTAGAGGCAGGTGGTTTTCATCTCCTCTGATTGAGAATCATATTAAGGTAGGTGTTGTCACATTGTTTGTCGTGGGTGGTTGTCTCCTGTGTCTGTTTGCACCATACGGGACTGTTTCGTTCGTTCATCGGTTTATGTAGTCATGTAGTAGTTTTATCGTTTTATGTAGTAGTTTTTCCTGTTCGTGCGTTCTTCGTGTTATATTTAAGTTCGTATGTTCAGGTTTGTCTACATTCGTTTTGTTATTTTGTAAGTATTCAAGTGAAGTTCGTGTTTTTCGTTTACACTTAAATAAATTAATTATGTCTAAATACAACGCTGCAGTTTGGTTCAATCCCTCCCTGGAACGCCGTTACAGTATTCCTATCTTGGCATGTTGAACGAGTGGATTTCTCGATGGTGCAGACTTTTTGGGATATAAAGAAGGATTCTATTTAACAAAACGACACTACATGTTATAGCTGGGACCCTTTGGATGACAAATCAGAGGAAGATTTTCAAAAAGTAAGTGAATTTTTAGTTGCTATTTGGGAATTTATGAAACCTGTGCCGGTGGAAAAATATTTTGATGTGGGGCGCCGTCCTCAAACAATGGCATGCTTTCGCTGTAAAGCCTACTGTAAATCGGACAGCGCAGTTATATTAACAATAATTTAAGCTTTCAACCAATATAAGACACTTGTATGTACATAAATGTTTAATATCCATAATTTTTATGATTATTTATTTGAATTGCGCGCCCTCGAGTTTCACTGGAAGTTGTCCCGCTAGCGGCATGCCTAGCCCAAAGAGGTTTTAAGTGTGCCTTGAATTCTAAATAAATCACAGACAGTGTCACCAGCAAAGCACCTCCACACCATCACACCTCCTCCTCCATCCTTCATGGTGGGAACTAGACATGTAGAAACCATCCCTTCACCTACTCTGCATCCCAAAAAGACACGGCGGTTGGAACCAAAAATCTCAAATTTGGACTCATCAGACCAAAGGACAGATTTCCACCGGTCTAATGTCCATTGCTCGTGTTTCTTGGCCCAAGCAAGTCACTTCTTATTATTGGTGTCCTTTAGTAGTGGTTTCTTTGCAGAAATTCAACCATGAAGGCCTGATTCACGCAGTCTCTTCTGAACAGTTGTTGAAATGTGTCTATCTTGAACTCTGTGAAGCATTTATTTGGGCTTCAATTTCTGAGGCTGGTAACTCTAATAAACTTCTCTGCAGCAGAGGTAATTTTGGGTCTTACTTTCCTTTGGCAGTCCTCATGAGAGCCAGTTTCATCATAGCGCTTGATGTTTCTTGCGACTGCACCTGAAGAAACTTTCAAAGTTCTTGACATTTTCCACATTGACCGACCATGTCGTAACTTCTCTAGGATAGGGGGCAGCATTTTCACGTTTGGATGAAAAGCATACCCAAATTCAACTGCCAGCTACTCATCCCCAGAAGGTAAGATATGCATATTATTAGTATATTTGGATAGAAAACACTTTCAGTTCTAAAACTGTTTGAATCATGTCTGTGTGTATAACAGAACTTATTTAGCAGGCGAAACCTCGAGGACAAACCATTCAGATTTTCTTTTGTTTGAGGTCACTCTCTTTTCAATGGGTTTCATTGGGAATCCAGATTTCTAAGGGACCTTATTGCAGTTCCTACCGCTTCCACTGGATTTCAACAGTCTTTAGAAATTGGTTGAGGTTTTTCCTTTGTGTAATGAAGAAGTACGGCCATCCAGAACGAGGGTACCTTGAAGTGTACTGTTAGATAGAGGCGCTTGACCATAAAGCTAGCTACAGTTTGTTTTCCTCCTGTATTGAACACAGATCATCCCGTCTTCAATTTTATCGATTATTTACTTTTGAGATATTTTGTAGTCACATTGCGCAAGTTGGAACCGGTGTTTTTCTGGGTCAAACGCGCCAAATAAATGGACATTTTGGATATATATTGACGGAATTAATCGAACAAAAGGACCATTTCTGATGTTTATGGGACATATTGGAGTGCCAACAAAAGAAGCTCGTCAAAGGTAAGGCATGAATTATATTTTTATTTCTGCGTTTTGTGTCGCGCCTGCAGGGTTGAAATATGCTTTCGCTTTCGCCGAAAAGCCTATTTGAAATCTGACATGTTGGCTGGATTCACAACAAGTGTAGCTTTAATTTGGTATCTTGCATGTGTGATTTAATGAAAGTTAGTTTTTTATAGTAATTTATTTGAATTTGGTGCTCTGCATTTTTACTGGCTTTTGGCCGCTAGCGTCCCACATATCCCAGAGAGGTTTAAAATGATGGACTGTCATTTCTCTTTGCTTATTTGATCTATCCTTGCCATAGTTGGTCTTGGTCTTTTACCAAATAGGGCTATCTTCTGTATACCACCCCTACCTTGTCACAACACAACTGATTGCTCAAACGCATTAGGAAGGAAAGAAATTCCACACATATACATTTAACAAGGCACACCTGTTAGTTGAAATGCATTCCAGGTGACTACCTCATGAAGCAGTTTGAGAGAATGCCAAGAGTGTGCAAAGTTGTTATCAAGGCAAAGGGTGGCTACTTTGAAGAATCTCAAATTGAAAATATATTTTGATTTAACACTTTTTTGTTTACTACATGATTCCATATGTGTTATTTCATAGTTTTGACGTCTTCACCATTATTCTACAACGTAGAAAATAGTCAAAATAAAGAGAACCCCTTGAATATATAGGTGTCCAAACTTTTTACTGGTACTGTGCATACTGTACATAGTCAGTGTGTAGACAAACCTTTGATGCAGTATTGTCTGATTGTTTCCAGTGTCTTATCCTGGTCAAACTTCTCTTCTCTCCCCTCAGCCCTCATGTCGTTATCAATCTTGGAGCGAACAAAGTAGAACTTCTTCTTCTTCTTCTGGATCTCCTTGGCCAGAGTAATGTCATTGGCTCTGAATCGCTCTGATGAGACTATYATGAAGAAATCAAAGCGATCGAATTCAACTTTCTGAAGGTACTCTTCTGGTTTGAAGTTAMCGGTGCCYATYCCAGGGAGATCCCAAACTWTCATATTTGGGTATTTTGGGTGGGGGTAWGCKTTMGCCTCCATGGTGGTTTCCACCACACCAGTTGGAGCAGCGCCGTCATCATTATACTTCATGCCTCTGAACGCATTGACAAAGGTAGATTTACCGGAGCCTGTCTCTCCTGTGACAGCAARATTCAGCTCCACATTATTAAACTCCTTCAAATACTCTTGAATCTTGCCTGCAGCTGTGGTCAAGCTGTTGTTCTTCAATGCTTCTTCAATCTCTCTTTGTACTGCTGAAAGTTCTTTGTCATCAATATTCTCCATAATGCTATTCATGGCAATCGAATTTCCAATAAATGCAAGTGAATGTATGTTTGACAAGGGCGAGACAGAACACAGGATATGCCACAATATATATATTATAACGCAGTCTTAGAACAAGCCCACATGCCCACATACGCCCCACACACACACACACCACACACACAAAAAAAAGGGACTGAAACCGTAGACAAAGGGAAGTGTTCTAGCAGCAAATATCTCTCTCTCTGTCTGAGTGAGTGAGAACATTTGTTTAAAAAAAGGACATTCCATGTTTTCAAATAATGTCTAATCTTCAAGGCTAATCTTATGTTTTCAGTTTGCAAGACTGCAGGGGGTGAAATTAAAATAGTATTGTTCCAAGTAAACTCAAACTTTTAGTGATTTGACAGTTCCTTTTCACAGTTCTACTAGATTCTAAAGCGTTCTGCATTTTATATTACTCTTTTACTGCTGAAACTGTTCATCATCAATATTCTCCATAATGCTATTCATGGCAATCGTATTTCCAATAAATGCAAGTGAATGTATGTTTGACAAGGCGAGACTAGGAACAACAGGATATGCCACAATATATATATTAAACGCAGTCTTAGAACAACCACATGCCACATACCCCCACACACACACACCAAAAAAAAGGACTGAAACCGTAGACAAAGGGAAGTGTTCTAGCAGCAAATATCTCTCTCTCTGTCTGAGTGAGTGAGAACATTTGTTTAAAAAAACAGGACATTCCATGTTTTCAAATAATGTCTAATTTCAAGGCTAATCTTATGTTTTCAGTTTGCAAGACTGCAGGGGGTGAAATGAAAATAGTATTGTTCCAAGTAAACTCAAACCTTTTAGTGATTTGACAGTTCCTTTTCAAAGTTCTACTAGATTCTAAAGCGTTCTCATTTTAATATTACTCTTTTTCTGCTGAAACTGTTCATCATCAATATTCTCCATAATGCTATTCATGACAATCGTATTTCCAATAAATGCAAGTGAAGGTATGTTTGACAATGGCGAGACTAGGAACAACTGGATATGCCCACAGTAATTACAGTTGAAGTCGGAAGATTACATACACCTTAGCCAAATGCATTTAAACTCAGTTTTTCACAAATCCTGACATTTAATCCTCGTAAAAATTCCCTGTCTTAGGTCAGGTAGGATCCCCACTTTATTTTAAGAATGTGAAATGTCAGAAAAATAGTAGAGAGAATGATTTATTTCAGCTTTTATTTCTTTCATCACATTCCCAGTGGGTCAGAAGTTTACATACTCTCAATTAGTATTTGGTAGCATTGCCTTTAAATTGTTTTACTTGGGTCAAATGTTTCAGGTAGCCTTCCACAAGCTTTCCACATTATGTTGGGTGAATTTTGGACCATTCTTCCTGACACAGCTGGTGTAACTGAGTCAGGTTTGTAGGCCTTGCTCGCACATGCTTTTTCAGTTCTGACAACAGATTTTCTATGGGATTGAGGTCAGTCACTTCATACGCCTTCCACTCGATGTCAAGAGGCAGTGAGAGGTGGAATGGGGTGTCTAGCTAGATCTGAGGCCGAACAAGACCTCTTGGAATGACGTGACCACTTTTTCCTTAGTTCAGCAAGGCGCGGGAAGGAACCCTGGATTGCGTTCTGAAAAGCTTTCGTTATAGACGGCTAATATCTCCGGCTTTGATTTTATTTGATAAATGTGATAATATCATCGTAAAGGTTGTTTTTTCAATAGTTTTATCAGATTATTGAAAGTTTATCGGGAGTTTTGGCTTTTTCCGTTCTCTGCGTTTTGTGATTTTGGACATCTTCGCGCCACTTGGCTAGCTTTGGTTGCTAATTCGACAGGCGAAGAGGACATTCTAAATCCAAACAACGATTATTCTGGACGAAGGACCCCTTGTACAAGATTCTGATGGAAGCTCAGCAAAAGTAGGAACCATTTATGATGTTATTTCGTATTTCTGTTAAATGTTTAGTAAGGGAGAGAAGACATTGTCCGATTTTTAAATGTTTTAACAGGCGAAAACACCACGTATATTAATGTTTAGCTCACACCAAATACAAAAAAGCACAGACATTTCTTTCACGCACAGGTAGTTGCACAAAACCCCAAATAGGAGATAGAATTAGATCACTAACCTTTGAAATTCTTCATCAGATGAGTCATCATGTACACAATACATTATGTTTTGTTCGATCATGTGCATATATATATAAAAAAAATCTCATTTTACATTGGCGCGGTTACATGCAGTAATGTTTTGATTCCAAACATCTGGTGATTTTGCAGAAATACTCATAATAAACATTATAAAAGATGCATAGTGTTATTCACAATATTAAAGATAAACTTATATCTATGCAACCGGCTGTGCAATTCATTCAAAATAAACTTTACGGAAAAAGATTAATCTGAGAACGGCGTTTAGAGCAGCAATCCAGCAAAGAAATAATCACCATTTTGGTGTCACAAAAGCTACAAAAACACTATAATATGCACTTACCTTCGAATAACTTCATCAGAAGGCACTCCCAGGATTCCCAGATCGACAATAAATGACAGAAAAAGTTCCATAAAGCCCATCATTTAGCCACTTGTTGTTAGCAGATCTTCATTCCCAGGAAATCCATTTCATGACGGCACGAACAATCCATCAGACAAAAACTCAAAAAGTCGCGTTACAGTCGTAGAAAAACAGGTCAAATGATGTTTGCAATCCATATTTAGTATGTGTACATTAATCATCAATAAGTGATCCGAACCGGAGAATTTCATTGTCTGAAGAAGAGCATTGGAACGAGAGCCTCTCTCTCTCCCTCGCGCGCAAATCCTGACTGAGAATTCTGACAACGCACTCACTAGAGAACAGCTCCTATGAGCCCCTCCTTTATAGTAGAATAATAAGATCTAAAATCTAAAGACGACGACATCTAGTGGAAGCCCTAGGCAGTGTTTGTGTCGGTCATATCTAGACGGGGTACCATTTGACACTGTTTGAAAATCGACTTCTCATTCCTGTTTTGACCTCAGGTTTTGTCTGCCAAATTAGTTCTGTTATACTTACAGAAATAATTCAAACAGTTTTAGAAACTTCAGGAGTGTTTTCTAGACAATAGTAATAATATTATAGTGCATGTATTACCTTCTGCACAGAGTAGGAGGAATTTTCGTTGGGCAACGCAATTTGTTCAGGAGTGAACACTGCCCCTATCCCTATGAAGTTTTAACCTCTTGACGCGGGGTCAGATATTATATATTTTTTAATAACGTTCCAGGGTACGGACTATTTTCAGTCCAGATCGTAGAATAGCATGTTTTTTAAGACATTAGATTAGGAGATGAAAACACTCCAAAGTTTCAAACTGTCAAAATATGTGTCTGTGAGTATACAAAAACTGATTCTGCAGGCGAAAACCTGAGGAAATCTAACCCGGAAGTGATTCTTTTTTCAATCTGTGTCTTTCCCGTCTTCTTCCATTTAAAGGGGTATCAACCAGATTCCTTTTCCAATGGCTTCTCAGGCTGTGACCAAGGCTTTAGACATAGTTTCAGGGCTTTTAATTTAGAAAAATGAGCGAGATGTTTTCAAAACTAGTCAGGTGTCCTTTGGTTGATTCCTGCGCGCCGAGAGGGGTAGCTCTCCATTTTATTTCTTCTTTTATTGAATAGGTTACGGTCCGGTTGAAATATTATCGATTATGTTTGTTAAAACAACCGTGAGGATTGATTATATAAAAAACATTTGACATGTTTCTACAAACATTAGCGGTACTTTTTTGGAATTTTCGTCGAACGGAACGAGCTTGGTTTTCCTGAGACATAACTCGTGCAACCCAAATGTTTTTTTTTGTTATGAAGAAGTAATATTTCATTGAACAAAAAATAACATTGTTGTGTGAACTGGAGTTCTTGTGAGTGGGGCAAACATCGAAGATTATTCAAAGGTAAGCGATATTTTGTTGCCTTTTCTGACTTTCGTGTACCATGCTAATTTGGGGCTAGCTGTTTGCTATGCATGTGATGATTACACTGCACAAAAGCTGTGGATTGCTTTCGCTGCCAAACATATTTTCAAAATCTGACATGATAGGTGGATTAACAACAAGCTAAGCTGTGTTTTGTATATTTCAGTTGTGTGCATGATTATAAATATTTTAGTAATATTTTGCGCCCTGCAAATTCAGCGGTTGTTTAGGAAAATGATCCGCTAAAGGATCCGTAGCACAGAGACGTTAAGGAGATAAGTTCTGGGGTATTCTAAAAGTATCCATGTTACATACGACTTTATCGTTTGTTTGGGCGTTTTTTTTATCAGATTGCTGTATCAAGCTTGGCATGGTTGACTTCCAGAAGGCTATGTCTTGGCTGTACTGACTCTTAGCAAAGCAACCATACGTTTGTGTAGCTGGAACACCCTTGTCTCAGGATGGTAAGTTGGTGTTGAAGATATCCTCTCGTGGTGTGGGGGCTGTGCTTTGGCAAGAGTGGGGTGGGTTATCTTTCTCTGTTGGAAGTGCGCTACCTGTCGTCCAGGACCTGCTGTTTTCAACTCTCTAGAGACCGCCGGAGCGGTAGAGATACTCTTAATGATCGGGTCTATGAAAAACCACCTGACATTTACTCCTGAGGTGCTGACTTGCTGCACCCTCGACAACTACTGTGACTATTATTATTTGACCATGCTGGTCATTTATGAACATTTGAACATCTTGGCCATGTTCTGTTATAATCTCCACCGCGGCAAGCCAGAAGAGGACTGGCCACCCCTCATAGCCTGATTCCTCTCTGGTTTCTTCCTAGGTTTTGGCCTTCTTAGGGAGTTTTTCCTAGCCACCCTGCTTCTACACCTGCATGCTTGCTGTTTGGGGTTTTAGGCTGGGTTTCTGTACAGCACTTTGAGATATCAGCTGATGTACGGAAGGGCTATATAAATACATTTGATTTGATTTGATTTTG
>NC_036872.1:4675062-4681405 GCF_002910315.2 Salvelinus sp. IW2-2015
AATATTTTCCGCCCTGATTTTTGGGCGCTGTCTCGCTATAACGTACGCTGTATGTCGTACTAAAATAATTTTAAAAATCTAACACGGCGGTTGCATTAGAACTAGTGTATCTTTCATTTGCTGTCAACATGTATTTTTAGTAAGTTTATGATAAGTTATTTGGTCAGATTACTGAGTGTCAGAAATATATCCGGACATTCTGGGAAAAAGTTGCTACGTTTTCACAATGTTATAACCACGGTTTCAGCTCTGAATATGCACATTTTCGAACAAACCATATATGTATTGGTGAATGTGATGTTATAGACTGTCATCTGATGAAGATTGTGAAGGTTAGTGAATAAATTTATATTCTTTTTGCTGTTTTTTTCGCAATCGCTACCTCTTGCGTTGAATGAATGCGGTTGTGTGGTTGGCTATTTGTAGTAAGCCTAACATAATGCTATATTGTGTTTTCGCTGTAAACACTTAAAAAATCTGAAATATTGGCTGGATTCAACAAGATGTTTGTCTTTCATTTGCTGTACACCATGTATTTTTCATAAATGTTTATGATGAGTATTTAGGTATTTCACGTTGTCGTAATTGTTCGGCTGCTTCAGGGCTATTTGCTGATTGCAGCTACAATGTAAAATACATGATTTATATCCTGAAATATGCACATTTTCGAACAAAACATAGATTTATTTGCTATACATTTATAGACTGTCATCTGATGAAGTTTCTTGGTTAGTGACTAATTCTATCTCTATTTGGTCGGTTTTGTGCAAGCTACCTGCTGCTGTGAAAGAAATTGTTGTGCTTTTTTGTATTTGGTGTGAGCTAACATAATATACGTGGTGTTTTCGCCTGTAAAACATTTAAAAATTCGGACATCTTAGCTGGATTCACAAGCTTTTTATCTTTCATTTGCTGTTTGGACCTGTTAATGTGTGAAAGTTAAATATTTCTAAAAAATAATTTTTTGAATTTCGCGCGCTGCCGTTTCAGTGGAATGTGGGGGGGTCCAGCTAACCCCGGGCTAGACAGGTTAAGAGAGATAAGTTTGGGGTATTTTAAACAAGTATCCATGTTACATACGGCTTTATCGTTTGTTTGGCGTTGGTTGACTTCCCGGCGCGAAAGAGATGGCAGCCATCGCTTCGCGTTCCTTGGAAAATATGGCAGTATTTTGTTTTTTACGTGTTATTCTTACATCGGTACCCCAGGTAATCTTAGGTTTCACTACATACAGTCGGAGGAACTACTGAATATCACCGATTACGTCAAGCACCACATCGTTCCTACCAGGAATATGACTTTCCCGAAACGGATCCAGTGTTTTGGCCTTCCACCCAAATACAATGGATCTGATCCCAGCCGGCGACCCTGTGCGACGCCGAAAAAAGGGAAAACGGCGGTCCTGCGTGGTCAGGCTTCGGAGACGGCACATCGCGCATCCACTCCCTAGCATACTACTCGCCAATGTCCAGTCTCTTGACAATAAGGTTGAAATCGAGCACGGGTAGCATTCCAGAGAGACATCAGGGATTGCAACGTGCTCTGCTTCACGGAAACATGCTAACTCAAGGACGCTAACGGAGTCGGTGCAGCCGAGCTGGTTTCTTCATGCATCGCGCCGACAGAAACAAACATCTCTCCGGTAAGAAGAGGGGCGGGGGGGTATGACATATGATTAACGAGAAGTGGTGTGATCATCATAACAACAACAAGAACTCAAGTCATTCTGTTCACCTGATCTAGAACTCCTCACAATCAAATGTCGACGCATTATCTACCAAGGAATTCTCTTCAATCATAATCCACAGCCGTATATATTCCCCCCCAAGCAGACACATCGATGGCCCTGAACGAACTTATATCTGACTCTTTGTAAACTGGAAACCACACACCTGAGGCTGCATTCATCGTAGCTGGGGATTTAACAAGGCTAATCTAAAAACAAAACTCCCTAAATTCTATCAGCATATCGATTGTGCTACCAGGCTGGAAAAACACTAGACCATGTTATACTAATTTCCGCGACGCTTATAAGGCCCTCCCCGCCCCCTTCGGAAAAGCTGACCACGACTCCATTTTGTTGATTCCAGCCTGACAAACAGACTCAACAACAAGCTCCCGCGCTCAGGTCTGTTCAACGCTGGTCCGACCAATCTGAATCCACGCTTCAAAGACTGCTTCGATCACGCGGATTGGAATATGTTCCGCATCGCGTCCAACAACAATATGACGAATATGCTGATTCGGTGAGCGAGTTCATTAGGAAGTGCATTGACGATGTCTGTACCACAGCAACGATAAAAACATCCCAACCAGAAACCGTGGATTGACGGCAGCATTCGCGTGAAACTGAATGCGCGAACCACTGCTTTTAACCAGGGCAAGGTGACGGAAGCATGACCGAATACAAACAGTGTAGCTATTCTCTCGCAAGGCAATCAAACAGGCTAAGTCCAGTACAGAGACAAAAATCGAGTTCGCAATTCAACAGCTCAGACACAAGAGGTATGTGCAGGGTCTACAGTCAATCACGGATATACAAAAAGAGAAACCCAGCCCCGTCGCGGACCAGGATGTCTTGCTCCCAGACAGGCTAAACAACTTTTTTTGCCCGCTTTGAGGACAATACAGTGCCACTGAACGGCCCCCTACCAAAACCTGCGGGCTCTCCTTCACTGCAGCCAGGTGAGTAAAAACATTTAAACGTGTTAACCCTCGCAAGGCTGCAGGCCCAGACGCATCCCAGCCGCGTCCTCAGAGCGTGCGCAGACCAGCTGGCTGGTGTGTTTACGGACATATTCAATCAATCCTTATCCAGTCTGCTGTTCCCACATGCTTCAAGAGGGCCCACCATTGTTCCTGTTCCCAAGAAAGCTAAGGTAACTGAGCTAACGACTATCGCCCCGTAGCACTCATTCCGCACTCATGAAGTGCTTTGAGAGACTAGTCAAAGACCATATCACCTCCACCTACCGGACACCCTAGACCACTCCCAATTTGCTTACCGACCCATAGTCCACAGACGACGCAATCGCAACCACACTGCACACTGCCCTAACCATCTGGACAAGAGGAATACCCATGTGAGAAATGCTGATTCATCGATTACAGACTCAGCATTTAACACCATAGTACCCTCCAAACTCGTTCATCAAGCTCGAGACCCTGGTCTCGACCCCGCCTGTGCAACTGGGTCCTGGACTTCCTGACGGGCCGCCCCCAGGTGGTGAGGGTAGATAACAACATCTCCACCCGCTGATCCTCAACACTGGGGCCCCACAAGGGTGCGTTCTGAGCCCTCTCCTGTACTCCCTGTTCACCCACGACTGCGTGGCCATGCACGCCTCCAACTCGATCATCAAGTTTGCGATGACACTACAGGTAGGCTTGATCACCACAACGACGAGACGGCCTACAGGGAGGAGTGAGGGCCCTCGGAGTGTGGGTCAGAAAATAACCTCATACAACAGTCAACAAACAAAGGAGATGATTGTGGACTTCAGGAAACAGCAAGAGGGACCCCCCTATCCACATCGACGGGTCAGTGATGGCGAAGGTGGAAAGTTTTAAGTTCCTCGGTGTACACATCACGGACAACTGAATTGGTCCACCCACAAGACAGCGTTGTGAAGAAGGCGCAGCAGCGCCTCTTCGAACCTCAGGAGGCTGAAGAAATTCGGCTTGTCACCAAAAGCACTGCACAAACTTTCTACAGATGCACAATCGAGAGCATCCTGTCGGCTGTAATCACCGCTGGTACGGCAATGCTCCGCCACAACCGTAAGGCTTCCAGAGGGTAGTGAGTCTGCAGACGCATCACCAGGGGCAAAACTACCTGCCCTCCAGGACACCTACACACCGATGTCACAGGAAGGCCATAAGATCATCCAGGACAACAACCACCCAAGCCACTGCCTGTTCACCCCGCTATCATCCAGAAGGCGATGTCAGTACAGGTGCATCAAAGCAGGGACCAGAGAGACTGAAAAACAGCTTCCTATCTCAAGGCCATCAGACTGTTAAACAGCCACCACTAACATTTAGCGGCCGCTGCCAACATACTGACTCAACTCCAGCCTTTCTTTTAAAATGGGAATGATGGAAATTATGTAAAAATGTACCACTAGCACTTTAAACAATGCACTTAATACAATGTTACATACCACTACATTACCCATCTCATATGTATATCTGTACTCTACATCATCTACTGCATCTTGCCATCTTTAATGAATACATGTACCACTTGCCACTTTAAACTATGCCACTTTATGTTTACCATACCCTACATACCATCTCATATGTTATATACCTGTCTCTATACCATCTACTGCATCTGCCATGCCGTTCTGTACCACCACTCATTCATATATCTTTATTACATATTCTTTTCCCTTTACACTTGTGTGTGTGTGTACGGTAGTAGTTGTGGAATTGTTAGGTTAGATTACTGTTGGTGTATTACTGCATTGTCGAACTAGAAGCACAACATTTCGCTACACTCGCTTAACATCTGCTAACCATGTGTATGTGACTAATAAAATTTGATTTGATTTGAAGAAGGCTATGTCTTGGCTGTACTGACGTCTTTAGCAAAGCAACCATACGTTGTGTAGCTGGAACACCCTTGTCTCAGGATGGTAAGTGTGGTTGAACGATATCCCTTGAGTGTGTGGGGGCTGTGCTTTGGCAAGTGGGTGGGTTATATCCTTCCTGTTTGGCCCTGTCCGGGGTATCATCGGATGGGCCCACAGTGTCTCCTGACCCCTCCTGTCTTAGCCTCCAGTATTTATGCTGCAGTAGTTTGTGTCGGGGGCATGGTCAGTTTGTTATATCTGGAGTACTTCTCCTGGTCTTATTCCGTGTCCTGTGTGAATTTAGGTCAGCTTCTTCAGGGCGTGCTTCATGCTCCACCGAACAGATGTATTTGGCATCTGCCTTTCCTTGATAAATGATGATCATACTGGTCGTCTGTCCTTCCTCCCGCTGCTCCAGCTGTTCCCCCTCTGCTTTGGGCACCTCCACGGTTCGGCCGTTTTCATCCTCCATAAGATCTTGACTAAGTCTGGAAACATGTCTCTAGCCAGACATTGCAGGGTGGTCTTCCCATTCAGCTCAGGTTTGAACGCCAGGTACATGGTCACTTTGGGTTTCTTGAGCTGGTTCTCATCTGATTTTTATGTGAAACAATCGAAACTCACGTTATAAGAGTACAATTTAACACTTTGCACTTTCCAATCTATTGTAGTACTAAAATATCAACACACACACACAAGGATAAATAACATGGGTACAAAAAAGCCTTTCTAGCCATCAGAAACGAGTATTCAACAATGCCATAGTATAAAATAGAATAGTGTATTATATATCTATCAGCTCAGAAATGTTCTTAACCCCCATTGCCAGGAGGTACGCCTGGTCCAGAGTAATCAGCTCTACCACTTGACCAGTCTCCGGCCCACGCAATTCCTTTTAAACTTCTCTAATATAAAGTGTTTGCACAACATCGAATTTCTTTCTTTCTAGGAAAATAAAGTTATTTTGTCCTATTCTAAGCCATTGCATTTGCGTGTAACAGACWTCTAAAATTGTTTCATTTCATTCGTTAAATATAGTCAAATAAACAAATATAATATACTGTATCAAGTKGAGGTCCTTACCAGAGATGATGAGTTTTGAGCCGGATCCAAACCGCAAAATCTCCTGTGTCCCAGATCCAGAATCACACTCCAAGTAAATCCTAGACAAAAACGTATCATCTTGTTGCTCATTTAGATCTAGAGAACTAAAAGTTAAATCCCTTCTCAAAACCACAAATAGCATGTCATGCTATGATAGTTTTTTCCACTATTGACACAATTGCAATTTTTCTGCTTTCAGTTCATCTGTATTTTACATGGTTATAGTCAATATAAACCATACAGTAAGTAGATATACAATATTTAGATAATATATAATACTATCGTTARATTCAAAAGGTATTCCAAGAAACTATTTGTGAGTCAAAAATATATTCCTCAGTGTGATTTCTCACTGATTTTATTGGTCCTCCCACGAAGCATCAGAGAATGTGGTTAGATAGGGGGGGAATAAAGATGGGAGTTAAAACATCAACACCTGGGTTTGGTGTGGTTTCTAACAGCTTCTCAACCCTCTGCTTATGTCACATCCTGTGGTGGAGCTACGGTTTCTCATTGAGAAGGACAGGATAACTGTACGGTAGTTTTCTGCACAGGGAATGAACTGCAGTTGTCACTGTGGTTATCAAAGCTAGCACAGTAGTAAGTGGCTACATGATCTGTGTTCAGGGTAGGGATTGTCAGTGTGAATGTGTCAGAATTCT
>NC_036872.1:4682896-4685154 GCF_002910315.2 Salvelinus sp. IW2-2015
AATGCTAACTAAGTTAGCACAATGACTGGAAGTCTACAGGTATGCTAGCGTATGCTACCTTACCTGTAGACTCCCAGTAACTGCGCTTACGCTAATTAGCATTGGCTCGTGAAACTACCTCAAACTTCCTTCACACTACACGTAGAGATATAAAAACGGTATCCACAAGTTCATCTGTCCACAAGAAAGTGTGTCCTGGTCATCTTCAAACAAAATGTTTAAAGCAATGGATATCCAAGGTTGGGTCAGGGTCAATTCGAATTGAAGGCAGTCAATTTAGAAAGTGATTTGACGTTAAAGGTAGACTCGGCATTATGTCTAAGATGCAGAAAGTAAACAGCATAATGGRTGGATATCCACAACTAAGCGCTTTGAAGCGCGAGGCTCAACTTCTCCACTATTTTGATGCTCGGGCGACCATGCTGTAAAAGCATGAAGTGAACTTGTGCACGTGCACATATACTGTGTAACTGTGTAAGAGAAGTCTTGCATCTCACTCATCTCAATATCTACGATACTCCATGTGGCAGTGCCATTTTGCTGAGTCTAACTTTAAAATTCTGAAATTAAAAAATGTTTAAAATAAGTAGCTTCMGTTTATTCAGAAGTCATTGAAAATATGTCTTGTATCTTCATATTCAGGTCATTTGTTTAGGGAATGATGATTACAATAATATGACGCTGTTATTGCGTATAGTTCAAATGAAATGTTAATTGTTCTTTCAAATGGGTGATGTACAAAACTTTATTCCTGCATACCGGTAAGATCACTTCATAAATTATGGACGTTCACATTTAGTATGACATACAGGCAAAATTGTGTGAGGGCCCAGGCTTGGTTTGTGTGATTTCCATTAAACAGAAACTTGAAACTGAAATTGTATGATCAGACATAAACAAGGGGGCAGCCCACACATAATATTGAAATACCTTTGGACTCCATAACAAATGCTTTGATGTTGGAAATAGAATGAGTTTTTCCGAATCTATTCTACTGAACAAGCCATTCCTTGTTTTCTTATCTTCCTCTGTGTTTTTATTCTGACTATCATCAACCCCTAAACCAAAGAGAAGCCAATCCTACCTTTTGATATTCTACTAATGCAGTGCTTCCCAAAATGTTTCACTCATGCCCCCCTTTCATAATGGGGGAACACAAAACTATGGTATCAGAATAACACAATGATTCAAATTTAGTACGTAAATTTGTATTTTACTCAACAAGAAACAGTTCATACAAAACACCAGTACCTGGTTTTCCTTCCATATTGAAATCAAGAAGAAAATATGTATAAAGGAGAATTAAACCAGCTTACTGCTACCATGTCACATCCCTTTCAATGATGACTAGGGTTAGTCAATTTCTATTGTTGATTTTCAGAAATTGTAATAAAAAATAAAGGTGGTTCGAAGTATTGTAAGGGTGATTATTCAGTTGCGGCCATCAAATGTGATTTCTAACCATAATAATAAGAAGCTGCTGGTCAGAGTCTATGAGACAGGTAGGCTGACTCCAGTACAGAAACAGGCTTGAGCCAACTGCCTGAGATTCAGAGAATTGATAGGTCCTTCTCTAATTCTGCCTACTAGAAACCAGATGTAAGTGTTTGTAATACTGTAAAAGTTGTCTTTAATCTCTCAAAATGTTGCGGAATATAACCGCTACCAATTGTCACTCGTTTGGAGATATGGTGCTCACATGCAAGATGCGCATCTTGTCACTTTGCACTAAAAAGCTTTATCAATTTGGAAAAATATACTTTTCTATATAAAATTGGTGACGCAAGATGCTGCATGAGTCCACACAATGTCACCAGTTAGAGCTCTTGTGAACTCTATTAAATCGGGAGCCCCTAATTATGCAATGTTATGCTTTTAAACTAAATGTTTTAAGAAACACCAGCTTTAATTGTGAGAGAAAATCCAGCATATTTTTATCTTGCAGATGTTATATAATTTGAAGCAGAAAGTTCGGCAGAGAGTGCTACATGGTCTCGAATTCAGAATAAAACAAACTACTGTAACATCAGTTTTGATACAGGATGTGTCTTGTAGTTAAACACTTTATTCCCATTAGGCACAATAGTAGGTGGTTGAGTGATTGGTTTTTATTTCAGGAATTTTCAGTGTACATACTTGGAGCCCACTTTCTCTGCTGCAACTTCCTCAAAGCCAGGGTCACTCATCCATTGATATTTTGGTGTCTCATCTCCTGTGTTCTCTCATCAGCAGTCGCCATGTACAGCATCCTCCTCAAA